>NC_051272.1:607238-649738 GCF_015220745.1 Sebastes umbrosus
TATAATATAATATATCGGTAGTGGGCATTTGTCGCAAAAATCAAAGTTAAATAAAAAAGGCCAGTGACGCAGCGTGGGTACAGTATGTGGTTTACGCAGGAGAAAGAGTCCATCGTCCATGCAAAACGTGTTTCTCATGATTTATTTAGACAAACAAAAAGCAGCAAACAAACAAATCACAAAGAAAACATGGACCACAAGCCCATCCAGGTGCATGCTGGTCCTACCTAAAGTACCTCTATCAGCGCGGGTGACCACAGTTTTACCAAATTCATGAACAAAATACTAAACAAGAAAATAGTTAAACTAAACAAATAACTATCAAAAATCAAATCTAAATAAACATCTAGAATAATAACTCAAACAATAAAACTTATTATTAATAAAACAACAAATAAATAGCTGATACAATAATATTATTTTTCTTTAGTGTTTAATCACCTGAAAATACGAATCGCTGTTTACATCTACAAGCCGGTCCTCTCATGTTTCTACGGAAGCCCGGAACAGACAAACCAAACACCTCTAGAGACGAACCGTCATGTTCTCAAGTTTTCACGTCAGACACCGTAGTTCTCCGACACGCCTGGCACACGGGAGAAGCTCCAGTTGGTTGCAATCTGCAACCTCACAGCTAGATGCTGTAGTTTTAGAGCTAGAGGAAGGAAACTGGTATCATATGAAACTAAAACAACCGAAGGAATCCATCGGTACCAACCGCGTCATGCTAGCTTGTTGGGAAGAGCGCTAAATAACGCTCCAAAGTTACGCTAGATTTTGGCCAGGAAAAACTGGTAAGGCCATTTTCCAAGGGGTCCCTTGACCTCTGACCTCCAGATATGTGGATGTAAATGGGTTCTATGGGTACCCACGAGTCTCCCCGTTACAGTTTGTCATTTATTTGGGAAGGTGGTCCTCGGAAATTGTTTATTAATCAGAAATTACCTGCTGTAGATACCAGATCCTACACACTGCTCCTTTAAGAGATCACCTCCAAATGCAATGTCAATTCAATATTCAAAAGTTTATCTGAAGCTAATCTGAGGTTCAGCGATCTGAGATGGAAACATCTAGTGGGTATCATCTAAAGTTATGACCTCTTTTTGTTGTTATCCTGTCACTGCAGCTGGAGAGGGAAGCACAGAGAGGAAACTGTAACGCTCATACAGGAACCTAAACCTTAACATAATGTGTTTCATATCTGATAACTACGCCGGTCTATTGGAGATACTTGGATATCAGTGTGCCTCTCATCTTTCAGCCTGGCGACAGACAGGTGAAGGGAGGGGTCGGTCGGTCACCATGGCGACCCTACTGATGCTGGTTTGGTTTAATGTAAACACAGAACCGTGACGGTGTGTTTATAAGGTAACCCTCTGTTGGCATCGCCTCCCTCTCATGTCTTTGTGCTCATTGTGATTGGAGCCAATGTTATCAAAGACAACACAGAAACAAGAAGTGGCTCTGCAGGTCTGACTGCCTGCAGGTCTGGAGTGGGAAAGAGCTCCTCCATCAACAGGAGAGCTTTCAGTACAAAGGACTGTATGAGAGGACACATGTTGACATCTACCTACATGGAGTTTCACTTCCAGGTCTCCTGCTAACATCAGTGTTTAGCCTGTACACACTGCATCCAGGTCATCTACTTTACATTTAGACAAAGTGAGCCAAGAGCTGCTGCTGTTTAGAGTAAACAGACTGCAGGAGGAAACATGTGGGCAGGGTATGGCCGAGCCGTCACCTGGTCTAGCTGTCAGATCACCTGAGCAGGAATCTAATTCACTTCATCACCGGCTGCCAGTGGAGTCATGGAGCAGGAGAGGGACCAGACTGGAGCCCTCTGGGATGACCAGCTGCTACCTGATGGATATCCTGAGCATGCGGCGGACGGAGCTGTGCTGAATGGAGGAGGAGAGGTGGAGGAGGAGGAGAGCACCAGACATCAGACAGTAAAATGCAGCCCCAACCTGCTGCAGATGCTGAAGGCAGCAGAGAGCAGGAGGACGCCGCAGGGTCGGGACAGAGACCGGGCCGAGTCTGAGACAGGAGAGCTGGTGACGGAGGCTCTGAAGACGGACATGGTGAGCAAGGAAGCTGCTGTACTCGTATGTCAGGCCAGATCTATATATATATATATATACACTCACCGGCCACTTTATTAGGTACACCTTGCTAGTACCGGGTGGTCTTCTGCTGCTTCAAGGTTGGACGTGTTGTGCGTTCAGAGATGGTATTCTGCATCCCTTGGTTGTAACGAGTGGTTATTTGAGTTACTGTTGCCTTTCTATCATCTCCAACCACTCTGCCCATTCTCCTCTGACCTCTGACATCAACAAGGCATTTCCGTCCACACAACCCCCGCTCACTGGATCTGTTCTCTTGTTGGGACCATTCTCTGTAAACCCTAGAGATGGTTGTGCGTGAAAATCCCAGTAGATCAGCAGTTTAATACTCAGACCAGCCCGTCTGGCACCAACAACCATGCCACGTTCAAAGTCACTTAAATCCCCTTTCTTCCCCATTCTGATGCTCGGTTTGAACTTCAGCAAGTCGTCTTCACCACGTCTAGATGACGTAATGCATTGAGTTGCTGCCATGTGATTGGCTGATTAGCTATTTGTGTTAACAAGCAATTGAACAGGTGTGCCTAATAAAGTGGCTGGTGAGTGTATATATACTGTATATATATATATATATGGTATGTTCATCTGTAAACGTACTCCACAGGAAGCGTGAATGTGCATACACTCAGGCTGTTAATGATTTTGGTTTCATATGCAGACCTCTCTGAATGTTTGACCAGCACATACAGTATATTTCACTCATTTAGTCTCTTTGAACAGACGGAGCAGATTTCAAGGGGAAGTGTGCTGATTTTACACCTCAGAGTAACGACAGAGGAAAAGATGAGGCTGTTGGGAATATCAACATTTTCTTCAGACATTGTGTAAAATTACAAATTACAATATATTAACTTATTATGCACCAAAACATTAACTTCCATGTCCTCCGCTATTTCTGACAACGTCAGCAAACACATCAGCAAACACGTCACATCTCGTGAACTCTGTGAACTTTCAGAAACTTTCCACTCACGAGGTCGTGAATCCGACAGGAGGGGGGAGTTCATATGGACTCATCTCGAGAACACGGTGAACCCGACCACGTCTGAAGGAACCACTAGTGTAGATCAAGTTCCAAAAAACACTGAATCCAACATTTCCCATAATGCAACAGGATAGCAGACCCTTCCTGGTTGGTAAATATCCACATCACTAAAAACTCCACAACACAGATTTTCTGTTTTTTAAGAGTAATTATGACATCGCCGGGCATCTTTAGACCCTGACTTCAGAGAGAAAGCTCCTCTAGAGTCACAGGAGACATCATGCAACGTTTTTTACAGACTGCGTTGTACTTTCCATGACATGTAAACGGATCAGCATGTGTAAAATCAGTGGAACGCCCCTTTAAGAGACTTTCAGTAACACTGCAGCTCTATTGTCTGTTGACTTAAAAGCTGCCTTCTGTGTCCCTGAATGCAACGACATATAAGACTGTTCACTTTGCTGGTTCCTCCGTCGCCACGGCTGCGCTCTTCTTTCTCTCTTTCACTCACAAACTGAATGTATGTTCATGTATGTGCATCACTCTGCTGTCTATTTAATGTATACCCTGAGAGCAGAGTGCACTTTACTGGACAGACTGTACATTCATCTGAGGCCTGACGTAACATTACACTCCACTGAGCTTCTGTTTCCTTAACAACTCTCTCTCTCTCTCTCTCTTCATCTCTAACCTGTTCTTCCAAATCTGTAAACCTCACAAAGACTCCCTTTACTTCTCCTCCCTGTCTTCTCTCCACCTCTCTCACCTGGGCCTGTCGGGGGGGGGGGGGGGGGGGGTAGAAGGTGTGGCGTAAAGCGTCACTCTCTCTGATCACTTCAGCAGCATCAGCTTGCAGCTCTGCAGAGTTACTGAGGTCAGTGTGAGAGACGCTCTGCCAGCATGAAGAAGGTGTACAGTCTAGTGAACATCAGTAAAACCAAGGACCAGGAGGCCGTGCAGTCCATCCACATCAAGGTATCGCTCATTCTGTTTCAGAAGCGCTGCTGTTACTCTCTTTATTCTGGAGTTTTCTTTTAAAGGGACTGTTTGTAAGAATCCTAAATGTCTTGTTAACAGCTTCACCTGTGTCCGTTAAGTCAACTAAAGTCAGCGTCCTGTTGCTCGCGCTTGTGCTCGCTCTACATAGACATGAAGGAGCATCGCTCAACACAGTGAGGAGACACACGTCAGCTAAAAGCACAATATCACTCTATATTTCAGCTGCTTGGCAGTAATGTTAGCTGACCAGACAAAGGTCTCTCCATGAATCAATGCTGATCCTAGTGTTGGCTTTTCCCGCCTCAGCCTCCCGACCGCGGCCGGAGGGAACGGGGGAGACGCCGGAGTTTTGGTCGGAGACGATAACGTTTCTCTCTGCGGAGCCCCGTCACTTCACAAGACACGGGAAACCTCTGTTGGTCTGGAGGAGCTGCAGCAGTTATTTCTGCACAAACGTCCACTGAACATTCACTAGATATTCTCAGAGCTAAACTAACTCTTCTGCAGTGTGGAGTGAGCAGCATGCACGTGAGAGGTGGAGAGAGAGAAGGAGCGTGGTGTGTGAGTGAAGGCAGGCAGAGGAGCAGAGGAGCAGAGGAGCAGAGACTCCGGTCCTGGAGACCAAAGCTACGGTCTCCCCCGCGTCCTCCGACCGCGGCCAACACTGTTTAACAGCTTCACTAGATACAACCAAGAGGTTTTGGTGCTTCACTGTAGTTTGTGTTGGAGTCTGAGTCTGAACAGCGGAGACACACACGAGCGTGCATGGGACACCGACCAGCAATGATTTATACGTGTAGGAAGTTACAAACAGAACCTTTAATGACAGCGAGTCAGGTCTTCATGGTGGATAAGTAACCATTAAGTTGGTTTAATGGGAGCACTTTAATAAACCCTTTAATAGATGTTTTTAATCACTCAAACTGTGGATATACTGAGGTTTTATTGATTGATTTTTTTTAAAAGGTAATTAGATTCTCTCAGGTTACAGATCGATGCACAAATGGTTTCCCAAGGAGACTTTTTTTTTACACATTAAGACCCAAAGCTACTTTAATTATTATCTTTATGGGCTTTCATTGTACGTTCACAGTAGCTGGCTTGGATCCAAACCTGTTTTCTGAGCCCTGTAAGAAACGGTTTTGTGATCATTAAGTTACCGTTCACATCACCTCAAGTCACAGCGTAATGTCTTTTATGTTAAACATTAAGCTGCTGCTGGAGAAAGCTGTATTCAAGAGATCATTACTTAAAACACAAGTAGAGTTAGATCTTAGACCAGTCTGTCTTTGAACATGAAGAACTGCAGGAATGTGAATATTATCTATTATTGATTTGTCTTAAATTATTATTTTCAGATTCAATCCACCAGGTCAGCAAAGTGGACCCATTCAGTCTTTACTTGAAACCTTAATGTGAAATATGTTGGAAACATAAGCTGCATGATAAAGTGGAGGTAACTGTAAATATGTTCTAATGCTGATTGATATCTGAGTGCTGAGAATCTCCCACAGAGATCCTCGTTACAGACGTTCAGGAGCTCTTCAGGTTTAATTGCTCCTAACGAGGATTTGAGGACTCGCCTCTCTTAATCCTGACTGATTGTGACGCCTTCCTCCGATTCATCTGAGATGAATGTAGTTAATGAGTAAAAGACTTGTCAGTTGAATATGGAGACTTATAACCACATGGAAACACAGATATTATACGTTTATTTCATTCTTACTTTTCGAGCAGCTGCTTGAGGTACAATAGGTATACTGTATATATATATATATATATATATCTACACTATACAGTATAAATATTATATTATAGTATACACTGATCAGCCGTAACATTCAGACCACTGACAGGTGAAGGGAATAACATTGATTATCTGGTTACCATGGCACCTGGCAGTGGGGGGGGGGATATATTAGACAGCAAGTGAACATTTTGAACTTTGTGTTGGAAGCAGAAGAAATGGTCCAGCGTAAAGATGTGAGCGACTTTGACGAGGGCCAGATAGTGCTGGCTAGACGACCGGGTCAGAGCATCTCCAGAACTGCAGCTCTTGTGGGATGTTCCCGGTCTGCAGTGGTCAGGACCTACCAAAAGTGGTCCAAGGAAGGAGAACCGGTGAACCGGTGACAGGGTCAGACCCGAGGCTCATTGATGCACGTGGAGAGCGAAGGCTGGCCCGTGTTGTCTGATCCAATAGAAGAGCTACTGGAGCTCAAACTGCTGAAAGAGTTAATGCTGGTTCTGATAGAAAGGTGTCAGAACACACAGTGAGGAGCAGACCAAAAACCTGACCTTTGACCTCCAAAATCAAATCAGTTCATCCTCAGGTCCAAGCGGATGTTTGTGCCAAATGTCAGGCGTTCCTGAGATATCACAGTCATGAGAACGGGAAGGACGGACAACCCGAAGACATTACGCCTCGGCATAAAGAAGATCAAAATCTGACATACTGATTCAGAATGCAATTTCATAGCATCTTTCATTAGACCTAACTGGCCTCAGCCATGTTGTAACTAAAGCCAACTAACTAACTGTTGTAAACTGACCCGTAAGTGTGAAACCGGTGGAGTGCCCCCATGCTTAAATAAAGATTTGCTCCAGCAGTGTGCATGAGTATAACACACATGCAGAATACTGTGGTTCCACATGCAGAGCTGCCAACTAAACAATCCCATCAAACCTAAAGCTCCAAAGACTCTGTACTACATACCTCTGGAGGTGGGGTCAGTGAGGGGGGGTGTGTCTGGGTTGTTCTGGAGCTGGACTTGAAGCTCAGGCAGCAGAGTCAGGCGAGCAGCCAGGGAGGAGATGGACGTGGACGAGTGGGACTCGTGTGGCAGCGGCCCGGCCTTCAGAGAGCCACACTGGACGGTGAGACAGACAGCAGAGACAGGGACGAGTCAGGAGACGAGAAGGAGATCTGTAGTAGTGATGTAGGCTGTGAGCAGAGAGGTGGTACTCTGTGCTTTATGTGTATCATGATGCATCAGGTCTGTCTGTTTCAAGCATGAAGTTGAGGAGACTATATCAGATATAGATTTTGTCTGTTTGTGTCTCTTTTTTTTGGCTCCACAGCAAATTCAGTTCACCGACCAGAAGCAAGAGTTCAACAAACGTCCCACCAACACCGGTCGACGCTCTCTGTCTCGCTCCATCTCACAGTCGTCTGCAGACAGCTACAGCTCAGGTACAGAGACATCACAACACACACACACACACACACACACACACACACACACACACACACACACACACACATACACGCACTCACTCACACACACGCACACACACACACACACACACACACAGACGCTCTTAAGTCTGATCACATGTCTCTGATAAATAAACGGAGCTGGTTCTGGAGAACTACCGGATTAGCCTCGGTGCGTTCTGCTTCAGCTAAACCTTAATTAAAAGGAAAAAAGTCTTCAGAAGAATTAAGTCTCTTTAATTTGGTCCTAATCGGCTCCGTGAGCCTTTTCTCCAACGTGTCAATCACATCCACGGTTTATACACACTTCAAAAGACTCACCTAGCTGCAGTCTGACTCCAAAACACACAACAACTAAGGCTGGAAAACCAGAGACCATTCAGAACTTTTCAGCTGTTCCCGTGTCTCTGTGTTACTCCGTCAGACTTTAACTGTTTGCTCATCACATCAGCTGATGGTTTAATCTGTGTGTTGCAGTGTGCAGTGAGAGCTCCGACGATGAGTCCTCTCCCAGAGATAGGTCTCAGAGGACCTCCGAGGGCCTCTCGGACTTCTGCATCAAGAACATCAAACAGGCTGAATTTGGACGCAAAGAAATATTAATCGCACAGCGAGGTAGAGACGAAGAGTCCGTTTACGTCCTCACAAGTGATAATGACAAAATAAATGTATTTAGCACCACACAAGAAGAAGAGATTATGAAGCCATAATCAACTAAATGTGTCTCTGTCTCTGTCTGTGATATTTAGAGATGCCAGCGCTGATGGTCCTGAGGAACAGAGCCGGTGAGGAGAAACCTCTGGCTGGAGCTAAAGTGGTGGGATGCACACACGTCACTGCACAGACAGCGGTCAGTTCAACACACCGAGTGCCACGCCACGGCCTGGTGCAACGCCACGGCCTGGTGTAACGCCACGGCCTGGTGCAACGCCACGGCCTGGTGTAACGCCACAGCCTGGTTCTCTTATTCTTCTCATATCTGCATTAGTAATAATGAGATTCTAATAAAGACTGACTGAAGGTCTCTTCTCTTCCAGGTGTTGATTGAGACTCTGTCTGTGTTGGGGGCTCAGTGTCGCTGGGCGGCCTGCAACATCTTCTCCACCCAGAATGCTGTGGCTGCCGCTCTGGCTGAAGGAGGTACGGGCATCTGCTCCTCCACCTGCTCCTCCAACCTTTAATCATATCACCTGCTCCTCCACCTGCTCCTCTAACCTTTAAGCACATCACCTGCTCCTCCAACCTTGAATCATATCACCTGCTCCTCCACCTACTCCTCTACCTGCTCCTCCACCTGCTCCTCTACCTGCTCCTCCACCTGCTCCTCTACCTGCTCCTCTACCTGCTCCTCAAACCTTTAATCATATCACCTGCTCCTCCACCTGCTCCTCTACCTGCTCCTCTACCTGCTCCTCAAACCTTTAATCATATCACCTGCTCCTCCACCTGCTCCTCTACCTGCTCCTCCACCTGCTCCTCTACCTGCTCCTCCGCCTGCTCCTCTACCTGCTCCTCTACCTGCTCCTCAAACCTTTAATCATATCACCTGCTCCTCCACCTGCTCCTCTACCTGCTCCTTCACCTCCTCCTCCACCTGCTCCTCCAACCTGCTCCTCTACCTGCTCCTCCACCTGCTCCTCTACCTGCTCCTCCACCTGCTCCTCCACCTGCTCCTCTACCTGCTCCTCCACCTGCTCCTCTACCTGCTCCTCCACCTGCTCCTCCAACCTGCTCCTCCAACCTTTAATCATCTCACCTGCTCTTTGTCTCAGGCACCTCAGTGTTTGCGTGGCGAGGAGAATCCGAGGAGGACTTCTGGTGGTGTATTGACCGATGTGTCGGTGCTGAGAGCTGGCAGCCCAACATGGTACAGTATCCAACAGGAATCAGAACTCATTTTAAGTGGTGCTTGATAATTAAAATAAAATCAACAAGTTCTCAAGGATGCTATTATTATTATTATTATTATTATTATTACTACATATGTATTTTGTCTAATTATCACAATAAATGCAATCACACTTTTCTCAGTTTTGGATCTTTTTGGTGTTAAAGTTATGTTAAATTATTTTGCTTTAATTTTTGTCGCAACATGTTTTTTTGTTTTTTTATGATTTAGCCACTATAATAAAGGCTTTTTAATATATTTCCTTCCTTTGTTTTAATAATTTGGATCACCTTCCTGTCCATCCACATTATTTTGCTATTTTCTTATTTAACTCTGCTTCATTACTTATTAGACAAAAACTGTTTTATTTTCTTTCTCTACAGATAAATACAAATATTATGTGACATCCAGCAAAATAACATTTGCAAAATTGAATACTAAGGTTTCGTTCTGAATATAATATAAAATAAATATTTTAAGAAATGTGGATTTCTAGTAAATAAGTCAACGTTTCAACACTTTGAGCACCACAGACCAGATTTCATTTAACACACTGAACCAGCATAGTGGATGGATCTGCATGGATGGATGTGACCTGTGAACTCTTTAATGACTGTGTTTAACTACCACAGTCTGAAAGGTTGCATTGACAGCTTGTTCTTTTCACAGATTCTGGATGACGGCGGCGACCTGACCCACTGGATCTATAAGAAGCACCCGAGCCTGTTCAAAAACCTCAAAGGCATCGTGGAGGAAAGTGTTACCGGCATCTATCGGTTCGTTTCACACAAAACTTGAATGATGTTTCCTACAACTTCACAAAGTCCCTCTCAACCTCGTATGTGTGCCCCGTCCCACCCCGCTGGTGTTTCAGGTTATACCAGCTGTCGAAGGCCGGCCGGCTGTGCGTCCCGGCCATGAACGTTAACGACTCGGTGACCAAGCAGAAATTTGACAACCTTTACTGCTGCAAGGAGTCCATCCTGGACGGGTAACGGATCATGAATGTTAAAGTATGTTAGAGTACAGAGCAACAGCCTGACTGTGTTCAACTCCTCTGTCAGGTTGAAGAGAACCACTGACGTCATGTTTGGAGGGAAACAGGCGGTGGTGTGCGGTTACGGAGAGGTCAGTAACAAACAATGGATGTTCCCAGTGTTGCTGTGCACGTGTGACGTACATTTCAGCGGCTCCGCTGCTTTCTCTCTTCTTGCAGGTTGGTAAAGGTTGCTGTTCAGCCCTGAAGGCGCTGGGTGCCGTCGTATACGTCACAGAAGTGGATCCCATCTGTGCCCTTCAGGCCTGGTAGGAATGAAAGGAGGAAGCTTTTATCAGCACAGATGTGAAGTGTGTTACACTCTTTCAGTGGCACGTTGGAGCAAAACATCAGGACATATATATATATATATATATATATGTATATTTATTTATTTAAAGTGTGACTCTCTTCTCTCTCGTCCTCTCAGCATGGACGGCTTCAGAGTGATTAAACTGAGTGAAGTGGTCAGACAGGTGGACATGGTCATCACATGCACAGGTAACCCGCTGTCCTCTATGAAGTCATTAAGATTAAATATTAATAATGAATTTAATTTATATAGCACACTTTAAAATACAGCGAAATCTCAAGGTGCTTCACAACAAGGGCAAAGCAATCACAGACAACGTTAAGACAATTTACACAAGAAACCTATGATTATTAAAATAGGACGAATACAGTTATAGACAAATGACTTAATGACGTTAAAAGCAACTAAAAATACTATGAAATCATAGTAATTATAAAACCCTAGGGGAAAGCTAAAAGGAACAGCTCTTATCAAGAATATCAATAACAGTTTGCTTCATCTCTGTTTTCTCTGAAGGCAATAAACTGGTGGTGGGACGGGAACATCTGGACAGGATGAAAAACGGCTGCATCGTCTGCAACATGGGACACTCCAGCACGGAAATAGACCTGGTATGGTAGGAACTGTGTGTGTGCATGCTTTTAAGTGTGTGTGTAAACCTGTATACTGTAGTGTTTGTGTGTGTGTGTGTGTGTGTGTGTGCGTGTGTGTGTGTGTTAAATGTATATCCTTTCTCCTCAGGTGAGTCTGCGGACAGCAGAGCTGAGGTGGCAGCGTGTGCGGCCTCAGGTGGATCATGTTATCTGGCCTGATGGAAGGAGAATCGTCCTGCTGGCTGAGGTGATGATACTCTTATTATTATTATTATTATTATTAATATTTGCACTGTGGGATAATGTACAGACAGAAACCTGTTTATTGTGAAGTCTGTGTGCTCTGATCTGAGCTCTTGAGACCTCTTGACCTCGCTGGATGAGCTGCTGCTGCCCTCATCACTGGCGTCCTGCACATTCTCCTGTTTACTACACGGCCACTAACATGACATGAAATATTGACTTAAATGATTACAGCTGATAGCAACAGCAGCTGTTTTTAATGCTCACAGTTAGGTTGATGTATTGTACCTGGAGGAGCATTGTTTTTATTCTCCCTTTACTTCTTCACTGATCTCACACAGCATCAAGCTAAAATAACTTTTTATAAAAACTGAGAAAAGACATACTCATAGACTCATGGAGACTTTTATACATTATTATACTCACCATGCTGACTGTGACTCTTCGTTTATTTGAATGAAGCTAACCTTACTCGGAGCTTGAAATGTTCTCTTATCAATGTTTAACTAGTTATATATATATATATGTTTAACAGTTAGCCTTAACTGACACAATGCAGCATAATAATCAAATTCCTGCACCTCTGTTATGTTGAAATCATGCTAAAGAAACAGAGATGGTTAAAGTGCAACAGAAATGTCTAAATAACAAGGAGTTAGACCAACCTGGGCTGACTGAAGTGAGATTACCTCAGACTGGTTAAAGTATGCAGCTCTTAATGTGATCAGGTGTGCAGCAGCAGCAGCAGCAGCAGCAGCAGAGATAGAGGGATACTTCAGGACTATTCTACATAATTATTTTAAGATAATAAACTTTCCAGAAGTCTTTAGTTTATCATCAGCGGCTGCCGTCACATCAAAGTTTGTCACTTCAGTTTTTTGATCTTGTCTCAGGGCCGTCTGCTGAATCTGAGCTGCTCCACGGTGCCCTCATTCGTCCTCTCCATCACCGCCACAACCCAGGTATGAAGTAATAAACAGGAAGTAGCTCTGTCACGTTGAGGCTGGTGGTCGTCACCTATATTAGTTATGATAACGTTCACTGTTTTATATGTCAGGCTCTGGCTCTCATAGAGCTGTACAGCGCTCCAGAGGGACGCTACAAACAGGACGTCTACCTGCTGCCAAAGAAGATGGGTGAGTCCTCAGCTTATATATCCCAAAACAGTTATTACCAGGATTGGTTTTCATTTCATTCAGACATAATAAACCCTCTGTTCTTATAATTCCAGATGAATATGTGGCCGGTCTTCACCTGCCGACGTTTGACGCTCACCTGACAGACCTGACTGATGAACAGGCCAAGTACCTGGGCATCAGCCGACACGGACCCTTCAAACCCAACTACTACAGGTGAGGACAGGTGTGGCTTTCTTACACTAAATCAACACGCACATATGATTTGTATTTAACAGAAATGTTTTTTTTAATAGGTATTAATCCTCTGGAGATGAAGCTGGATTTGATGTTGGAGAAACAGTCGTGCAGACGGAGTACTGACGCCCTCTACAGTCTCCATCTGCAGACTCAGACAGACTTCAACCTTTAACCTTTGTTCACTGATTGTTCTGTTTATGTGCAGTTCTATCTGATTTATGTGTTCGCAGTATCCAGAATGTAATCACAGTGAATTCTGAATTGAAACTTAATGTTAAAATGAAGAGAAACACAAAATGCTGAATGGGAGTTATTTATTTATCTTTCTGCTTGAAATAATAACTTCTTATTGATTGGAGCAGCAAACAGTGAGGTATATTTAGATGACCACATGTAGACTGTAAGACTGAATATCTGATTATCAGTGAAGGAGAAACACATCTGTGCATATTAAATAGTTTCATTCCCTATAGTTCTGATTTATACCACATTTAACTAAACTTCATATTAACTTTAAGTGAAGCCTCTGACAATTCTATTTATTTTTATATAGCATCAGATCATAACAGTTATAAAACTACAATATCACTCTATATTTAACATACCTGGCAGTAACGTTAGCTGACCAGACGAAGGTCCCTCCATGAATCGACGGCCCGGTCGATGTTGATCCCAGTTTTCTCCCGACGTCGGTCACAGTCCTGTTTCACCAGACGGCTTCACCAGATATAACTTTGTCTTTTTGTGCTTCTGTGGAGTTTGTGTTGGAGCCTGAGTCGTGGTGGTGGCTGGTCGTTTATTGGCGTTAATGGACTCCATTTCTAACCGAACCTGAGAATAAAGGCACTCTCGAGCGTGCACAACGTCACATCCGTTGGATTGTCCCGGTATAAACGGACCCTTCAGGTTCATCACATTAAAATCAGTCTACAGGCTGAGAGAGGAAACACAGAAAGTCCCGAAGGTCTCATTCTTTAGGTTACATCCTGTTCACACAGTGGTAATAAAACACCATTTATATGTGTATATAAAGTCACATACAGTCCCTTTGAAACTTTGTTCTGCGTCTCCGTCTCACAAAAATAGGAAGGTATCTTAAATGCGTGCCTCTCAACTGTAGGAAAAGTTTAGTATTTAACTTTGTTTAAGGCCTGTGAACACACACACAGGTGTTTCCAGTTAATCATGTTGATTAGACCTCTTCTTTGATTGACATCTTCCTGAGTCTGTTAGCTCCGTTGCACCTGTTAGGGGGCGGGACAAATTACACCTTTATCATTCTTATTGGTAGATGAGGATTTATGGCCCAATGAACTCTCACCAAAAGCTCCACCTCCCTCCAACCTGAGCAGAGGTCTAATCAGCCAGAAGAACTGAAGACACCTGTGTGGCTGTTCAGAGGCTTTAATGTCATATACAGGTGTATCCTCATAGATTCCTATTAAACTATTAAATTGTTCTCAACAAACAATGAATGGATGAACGGTGAACTGAGCAGATGGACCTGCTGGTTGGACGCAGCTCTGCAAAGACTGCAGTTTCCTGAGTGACTGTTTCCTGTTTCTCCACCAGGGGGCGTCAGAACACTTCTATCTTTGAGTGAAACTCTCAACGAGCAGAACTTCTGTTTATCCTGTTAAAATATTCAGCATCAGTATATTCTGAATGAAGCTCCTCAAGCAGACACTCCTCATCCTCATCTAAGAGTTTGCTGCTCGGCATTAAGATAAAACCAACGGCAGATGGACAGTGTGTGTGTGTGTGTGTGTGTGTAACTGTCCTGGAGATAATCTGCAGGGTGACGAGGTCGACTCACTTCAACACAGTCGGTCTTTTTCACAGAGGACATGTCAACGAGTCCCAGCAGGTGAATCACAGTAAATAATAAACTGAATGATGCTTCAGTTTGACCGACAGTAATCACCAACCTGCAACCCTCAAATACACCTCTTCTCTCTTCTCTTCTTTTAAAGAGGATGATAAACTCAAGGGGTTACAACCAGGGGTCTGCAACCTGCAGCTCCAGAGCAACCTGCGTCTCTTCAGCTCCTCTCCAGTGGCTCCCTGGGGATTTATATAATAACTGTTCTTTGTTTACATTTACATTTTGATTTATCATTGTTGTAGGTCTATGGTACGACGGTACGACGGAGTATTAGGGCCACATTGAGGAAAAAAATAAATCTGAGATTTAGAGAATAAGTCATAATATTATTAAGTAGTAATTTTACGTGTTATTTTCTTTTTAATCTCGTAATATTCTGACTTTATTGTGTAAATCTCAGATGTTTTTTCCCTCAATGTGGTCCTAATACTCCGTAGTACATTGTCTCTTTGGCCCTCACTGCATTAGACTCATATACTATATACTTAGACTATAAACTGTGTTACCTTCATCACAGTGATCACATGTTTTGCGGCTCCAGACAGATTTTTATTTTTCCTAAATGTCTCTTTAGATAGTTCAGGTTGCTGACCTCTGACCTCTGACCCCAGGACTAGATGCTCTAGACGTAATTAACTGTGTTCCAGATAAATCCAGCCGCTCGACGACAATCATTATCTGTTTTCCTCGATTGTTGCATCCTGTCTGTCTCTGATCATGAAGTCCTATAAATACCCCCCCGTCCCTGGATTACTGTAATCCAGAGTGTCTCAGTGTGTGTGTGTGTGTGTGTGTGTGTGTGTGTGTGTGTGTAGCATGGCCTGGCTGAACATCCTACTGAACTGTACTCTGTGTTTCTCTGGGTCAGTCGCTGCTGAGGCTGCAGGAGGGCAACACCAGTCCAACCAATCCTCCTCTTCCTCCTCCTCCTCTCCTCCTCCTCCTCCTGCTCCTCCTCCTTCTCCTCTCCTCCTCTCCTCCTCCTCCTCTCCTCCTCCTCCTCCTCCTCCTGCTCCTCTTCCTCCTCCTCTTCCTCCTCTCCTCCTCCTCCTCCTCCTCCTTTCCCCTCCTCCTCCTCCTCTCCTCCTCCTCTTCCTCCTCTTCTCCTCCTCCTCTTCCTCCTCCTCCTCCTCTTCCTCCTCCTCTCCTCCTCCTCGTCTCCTCCTCCTCTCCTCCTCCACCTCCTCTCCTCCTCCTCCTCCTCCTCCTCTCCTTCTCCTCTTCCTCTCCTCCTCCTCCTCCTCTCCTTCTCCTCTTGCTCTCCTCCTCCTCTTCTCCTCCTCCTTCCTCTTTCTGATATCTGAGACATATTAATCTCCTTCTCCTCTCCTCCTCTCCTCCTCCTCCTCCTCCTCCTCCTCCTCCTCTCCTCCTCCTCTTCCTCCTCCTCCTCATCCTCTTCCTCCTCCTCCTCCTCTTCCTCCTCCTCTCCTCCTCCTCGTCTCCTCCTCCTCTCCTCCTCCACCTTCTCTCCTCCTCCTCCTCCTCCTCCTCCTCCACCTCCTCCTCCTCCTCCTCCTCCTCCTCTTCCTCTCCTCCTCTCCTCCTCCTCTCCTTCTCCTCTTTCTCTCCTCCTCCTCCTCCTCCTCCTCTTCTCCTCCTCCTTCCTCTTTCTGATATCTGAGACATATTAATCTCCTTCTCCTCTCCTCCTCCTCCTCTCCTCCTCCTCCTCCTCCTCCTCTCCTCCTCCTCTCCTCCTCCTCTTCCTCCTCCTCATCCTCCTCTCCTTTTCCTCCTCCTCCTCTCCTCCTCCTCGTCTCCTCCTCCTCTCCTCCTCCACCTCCTCCTTTCCTCCTCCTCCTCCTCCTCCTCCTCCTCCTCTTCCTCTCCTCCTCTCCTCCTCTCCTTCTCCTCTTCCTCTCCTACTCCTCCTCCTCCTCCTCTTCTCCTCCTCTCCTCCTCCACCTCCTCCTCTCCTCCTCCTCTCTTCCTCCTGTCCTCCTCCTCCTCCTCTCCTTCTCCTCCTCCTCCGCCTCCTCCTCCTCCTCCTCTCCTTCTCCTCCTCCTCCTCCTCCTCCTCCTCCTCCTTCCTCTTTCTGATATCTGAGACATATTAATCTACTAGTTTACCTCAAACGTCTCTCATCCCCCTGACGCACGTCTGACTGCAGCGACGATGAATAACCAGTTTGCTCCTCCAGTCGTTCTTCAGTTGTTCTCTGAGCTGATCTTCTAGACGCTGAATAAACGGACTCAGTAATGTTCAGATTTATGTAAAATACTTTTAATATAATATAGCAGGTAGTTATAGAAACACACAGAACAGAAGAGCAGCTGAGACAATTAAACATTCATTAGTGTGAGAGATTAATGAGGAGATCCACTGACGTCCACACCCCGAACTAATCTAATGACACCACTCATTCTGCTGAATTACCAGTACATCCCATAATCACAGAGGTCAGCAACCTGCAGCTCTCCAGCTCCTCTCCAGAGGCTCCCTGGGGATTTATATTAACTGTTCTTTGATTACATTTTAATTTTTATTTATCATTGTTGTAGGTCTATGGTACGACAGTACGACGGAGTATTAGGGCCACATTGAGGAAAAAAATACATCTGAGATTTAGAGAATGAAGTCATAATATTTTAAAGTAGTAATTTTACGTGTTATTTTCTTTTTTTCTCGTAAAGTTATGACTTTATTGGGTGCCTGGGTTAGCTCAGTTGGTAGAGCGGGCGCTCATGTATTAAGGCTTGGTCCTGACCGCGGCGGCCCGGGTTCGAATCCGGCCTGTGGCCCTTTCCGCATCCACTCTCTCTCTCCCCCCTTCCAAGACTCTATCCACTGTCCTCAATAAAAATGGAAAAATGCCCCCAAAAAATAACTTTAAAAAAAAAAAAAAAGTTATGACTTTATTGTGTAAATCTCAGATGTTTTTCCCTCAATGTGGCCCTAATACTCCGTAGTACATTGTCTCTTTGGCCCTCACTGCATTAGACTCATATACTATATACTTAGACTATAAGCTGTGTTACCTTCATCACAATGATCACGTTTTAATGCTCCAGACAGATTTTTTATTTTTTCTTTGCCTAAAATGTCTCTTTAGATAGTAAAGGTTGCTGACCCCTGCCATAGACACAGGGTGTGTGTGCACGTGTGTGTGCATGTGTGTGTGTGTGTGTGTGTGTGTGTGTGTGTGTGTGTGTGTGTGTGTGTGTGTGTGCGTGTGTGTGTGTGTGTGTGTGTGTGTGTGTGTGTGTGTGTGCGTGTGCGTGTGCGTGTGCGTGTGCGTGTGCGCTTGTGTGTGTGCTGATAATCCATTGGTTGCTGATGTATCTGAGATTGACAGATGGTCCGTGCAGCCTATAACACGCTTTAGAAGCTGCTCAGTTTAAAGGCGGTTTTAGTAACCAGGAAGTTGTGCATCAGGCTTCAGTGTGTGTGTGTGTGTGTGTGTGTGTGTGTGTGTGTGTGTGAGGGATTCTCCCTAAAGAGCTTTGATGCCTTCCCTGCATCCCTCCATGCTACTAATCACCGGTACCAGCTGTCAGCGGGTCGGCCTCCTCCTCCTTCGCTGGCACCACTTAACCTCACATCCTCTGCAGGCGGCCGTAATGGACTCACAGCGCTGATATGAAACATGATCAACATTATATCTGATCACCGGACTACAGAGATATGTTCATCTTTCTCTCCACCTATCCTCCATTACTCCCCATTATTTCATACTTTAAAACTTAATAACACCTTTAACTGAAGTTCTACCGGCTCCCTGCTTCAGTTCAGCTTTCTATCAAGTGAATACTCAAATCTAAGAAACAACTTTAAAGACAAATTGCACATCTTTTTAGTGCATCATTTTACTGTAATTCTGACAGAAATATTTGCACCTTTGGAACCCATGACATCTTGAACTAAAACGTGTAATAAACCTCCAGCGCAGGATTTTTTATTTTACTTTTTTATGAATTTTCTAAATTGATTTTTTATTTTCTCTCAATACCCTAAAATCAGTTTCAACGATTTCCCCACAATACCAGGAAAATCCCTTTTTTTAAAAATAATTTTTAGGCCTCAAACAGTCTGAATTTAAGACACGTGACTTTATAAAGAATCTGAATCAGGTTAGAAAAGTCAACATGTAACTGTAGAATATAAACTCCTCCTCAGGTCGGTGAAACCGCTCAAACTCCCAGAAAAAACCCTGGTGATGTAGCCTCGGTGAGATTCCTCGGTGTAATCTGTGGTAGCTGAATGACAAACATTATGTTGATGTATCACCAAAGTGCTGTGGGGGTTTCATAGTTAGACGCAGCTCTAACATCACTGATGATGAACCTCATCTCAGACCTTTCATGACAGAATCCGGTTGCACCTTAAACTGGCTAACCGTCGTCACCGCCGCCGCCGCCGCCGCTGCTGCTGCTGACACCAACACCAACACCGAGGATTTACCACTACCGGCCTTCAGCTTCTAGTTTCACAGCCAAACGTATGAACACCATTGATTTATTGATTTATTGATTTATTGATCGGGGCAGATAATAGTCACCTCGGTGCTTAATGGCCTGTGGATTGATTTACGGGTTTATGGCTCGATAGTTAAACGAATCCTTCGGGTCGTACCTTCAGTATGAAGATCACACTTTGATGTCATGATCAGCTGAGTGGCCAAGACGACCCCGATGGGGCCTCCATACATCTGAGGGGGGTTTATAATGTCTCCGGATGCTCTCCAGACCAGCAGACTTATACTGGTTCTAGTGTTGAACGTCGTTCCGTGTTCGTTCTCCGTTCTCGTTCCGTGCGTGTTCTCGGTGAACTTGCAGAGTTTCTCGTGTTCTGAGACTGCAGGAACGCTCAGGGGGGATGGTCAGTTTTAACCCCTCTCTGCTCCGCCTGCAGTCACTCACACATCCAACACCCCAACACCCACGCCCTCACCCTAAACCTGACCCTAAACCGTCCTCTTCCTGTGACGGGTCCCGGTGTCGGTGGACGGCAGGTTAAAGCTCTCAGTCCAGTTGTTGGCAAGTCTAGAACCACCGGATCCTTCCAGCCCACCAGAGTGAGTTCTACCATTGCCAAACACTGTGGGAGAGTGCACCCGTCACGGCCACCGGATCTGAGGGACGAGTTGGGGGTCAGGTTACAACGTCTCAGAGACGGAGCTCCATGGTAACCAGTGATATCTGAGAGGGACGGCATGACGATCGATCAGATCCATAGTTCATCCTCCGTCTCTCCTCTCTCTCTCTGTTTCTCTCTCACAGAAAGATGCCAGAACGTTTCTGCCCAGCTGAGCGTCTGTCTCGTCCCATATTGGCACCATACATGATTGCTCAAACAACCAGAAACAAAGCAAAAATGTGCTAGTGCCAAAACGGGCCAAGAAGATAAGAACTGTCCCTCGGTTAACGGCAGACGGACGGGGACACGGACGCAGTGTGGTTCTGTCTCTACTCTGTTTATGGCCCTATGGTAATTCACTGATAGTGTGCTTTGACAGTGAATTCTACCAGTGCCATACACAGAACAGGAGGAGATATCAGTGCTGTCCAACTTTACATCTGCCAACATCTTCTCCTACAAACTAACTTCCTGCTCAGGTTCCATTAGCACGTCTGCCTGTAAGACTTCTGCTGACCTCTTTAAAGTTTGGGGAGTCTCGTCTTTACGGTCCTGAGCGTCTTTCCCTCATCTACCACAGGATGGGGAGTAAATCCAGCCATCTGCTACTGAGACAGACAGACAGGCAGGCAGACAGACAGGCCTGTAGTGGTGCTTCTAGTCACCCAGCTTCTTTAAGGAAATCTTCACAGAAATGAGCAAGTATAATTTCCTTCTAAAATATAAGTCATATAGGATTATTGTTCTATCTTTTGGGACGTGTCCGTCATGCTGCCGGTGGACTGCCGGTGGACTGGAGGAGCAGGTCTGCTGCTCAGATTGATTCTGGCTGGAGGGAATGATGCGCTAAGTGATTTTTGAGATGCTCCAAATGGGTCCCAAAGCAGAGCTCATCTTCCCGTTTCCGGGAGAGATCAATAGAGTGAAAAGCTTCAGAGAGAGAGAGAGAGAGAGACAGAGAGAGAGAGACAGAGAGAGAGAGAGAGAGAGAGAGAGAGACAGAGAGAGAGAGAGAGACAGACAGAGAGAGAGAGAGAGACAGACAGAGAGAGAGAGAGACGGAGAGAGAGAGACAGACAGAGAGAGAGAGAGAGAGACAGACAGAGAGAGAGAGAGAGAGACAGACAGAGAGAGAGAGAGAGAGAGTTAGTTGCTCCTCATATCTTGTTTGCTGTAACTTCTGAACAATATGACTCGCCTTAAATAAAGTCATGTCTCATTATAATTAATGCTGCAGGAGGATGAAGAATAATAAACTCTCCGTTTGCAGAATGAAATCCTCAAATCTCTACATTATTAAATGTGTGAAGCTCTTTTTGCAGAAAACAAGCATTCATTATGATCTCCAAAGAGCAACTATTCATTGTTTTTTGCCTTGTAATGATATAAATAAAGATCATAAATACCTACTTCTTAATGTAGATAAACTTATTATGATAACAGACTGTATATAAGTTGCAGCTTGATTATTCTCCCTTTGGAAGGCATTGCATGCATTTATCAAAAGGCTCTGCAGGATCCTGACACCGGACCGCACAGGCCTGATTCTTACCTTATAAAGATGATCCAATATCTTCAAAGCACACAACAACATTTTAGTTCTAAAAGAAACATCTTTGTTGAGCCTCCGAAAGCAGCCGGCAGGACAGAATGTCTTCACAGAGATGAGGAGACAGCCTGGTGGTGCTGAATGCTGGATGAACCGGGCTGCTGGAGGAGTTCACTTCAGTCTGCTGGTCCACACTGTGTCAGTGAACTCTCTCCATGTCTCCATGTCTTCATGTCTCCACGTCTCCATGTCTCCACGTCTCCACGTCTCCGTCCCTCACAGCTTGTTTGGGCTGCATGGCAGGGGATTTGAGTAGACAGGTAATTAGCTGCTAAGCATCTTAACCCAGTGTCGGTATAGTAATCCTCCTCTCCTCCTCCTCCTCCTCCTCCCTCTGTCCTGCTGCTGCTCCAGCAGGCCTATGGTGCATCTCCTCCACGCCTTTACACACAGGACGCTCACTGCACCTTGCCTCGCAGTGGGACGCTGCAAAACTGAATTTAATGTTGCAAAAACTGAGTTCAGAAGTTCAGGATCATCGTCTCACAAAAGTAAAAGCATCAAAGTTAACAGTGAAGTTACAACATAAGACTGAAATAAAGCAGATTGATTCCTCAGAATGTTGAATAATCTCAGGAACATTTAGGAGACTTCTCCATCTCTAGTCATTAAAATGAAAACCCTGATGTTCTCCACCAGACAGCAGAGAAGCAGAGAAGCAGAGACCTACCAGCAGCATCCTCCTCCGGGTGTGGCTCCCTGCTGCTGCAGCCAGGCCGCAAGCTCTGCTCTGTCTCCAGACTAAAAGTTTCTCCAGGCCTCCTCCTCTGCTGCTCCTCCTCTATTCCTCCTCCTCCTCTACTCCTCCTCCTCCTCCAGGCCTCCTCTGCTCCTCCTCCTCTGCTCCTCCTCCTCCTCCTCCTCTGCTGCTCTTCCTCTCCCCCTCTTCCTCCTCTGCTGTTCCTCCTCCTCTTCTGCTGTTCTCTCCAGGCCTCCTCTGCTCCTCTGCTCCTCTGCTCCTCCTCCTCTCCTCTGCTCCTCCTCCTCTTCCTCCTCTCCTCTGCTCCTCCTCTCCAGGCCTCCTCCTCCTCTCCTCCTCTGCCGTTCTCTCCAGGCCTCTTCCTCCTCTCCAGGCCTCCTCCTCTCCTCCTCCTCTGCTGCTCCTCCTCTGCTCCTCCTCTGTTATATACTGTCTATACGAGCACCCTCAGGTCCCCTCCGGTCTCACTGACCTGCTGTCGGTGATTATTAGACAGATTGCAGGTGGAAAAAGAGACATCATCCTTTCAGCTGATGTTGAATCCGTCAGAGTGGGATGGGACAGGTTTGGGTTACGGCTCTTTCAAAGTTGACGCTGAAATCCACCCGAGCAGCCTTTTGTCCTCTCCATCCTCCATCCATCCATCCATCCATCCATCCAATACTCCATCCATCCATTATGGAGGAGGAGCAGCCGGCCAGCAGCGGCTCAGAGGAGGCTGCTGCTGCTCTCAAATAACTTTACTCATCACCGGCTCCTCTAATACAACTCTAATAATACTATATACAGTAGTCTATAAAACAAACTGACACCTCTGTTTAATCAATTAATGAACCCATTACTCCATTATTATGTTGATCTTCTTAAAAAGTAGCTCCTCTCTGCAGTCACAACCCCCAAACATTACATAAAACTATCTTTACCTCAACCACAGATATCTGCATTTAATAACACCATGTTCACTTTTAGAGTCTGAGCTCCACAACAGAGAGGACAATAGGCCCTATATGAAGAAAACTAGTTTAAATATCACTCTCATTCAGGAGCTGAAAAAAAATAATTCATCATAAAATTAATTATTTTTAAACCTCTGAGGTTTCTGGAAAAATAATAATAAGCACAAAGAGGGTCCAAAGCCCTCCAGCCCTCTATAACCCTCCTCCAGCCCTCCAGCCCTACAGCCCTCCAGCCAAATTACCCTGATGTTGAAACAGGAGCCCTGGATCTCCGAGAGGCTGCATGGCCACACAACTATGAATATTTCATAAGATCATTAAGCTATAAGCTGCTGTCGGCCTGTCTGTGTCAGCAGGAGCGTCATACAGCATTTCAACGTGCACGAGGACCGTGCACCTTCATTAAGATCATCCAAACCTGAAACTACTAACTACTAAAGAAAAACCTCCAGATGTAGTTTAAAATGAGGCTTCAAGGCCTTTTTACACATTTAAAAAAAATAAATAATAATGTGTGAAGAAAAACACAATTTAAAAATACTAATATAATAGTTTAATTCAATTAAATTCCAACTTTATTGCAGACTCAAGGTTCAGATAAAAAGACAAAAAAACAACAACAACAACAATACTTTACATATAATACATTACTATACGCTATAAAAAGTAATGATTAAAAGATATTAAATATATTAATATTAATATAAATATATACATACATCAATGCCTTACATATAAAGAACTATACCAGTCACAATTATGAGACAGCATGTCACAATCATGAGATAAAATGTCAGAAATTTGACTTTATAAATCTAAATTATTAAATAATTAGGTCTGTCAATTGATTAAGATATTTAATCTCAATTAATCGCATGATTGTCCAAAGTTAAGCGTGATTAATCTTGTTTTTTTTTTCTCTAAATTTATTTTATTAATTTATTTATTTAAGGTTTCTATCTTACTACCATGAATTATATTATTGTATTACTTATTACTTTTAATTTTAACTAACTAATTAAATTATTTGAAAAAGTATTTTTATGTTATTTTTTCTGTAACTTTACGTCTCGGGTTGGGAAGAAGGCCGGACCTGTCTCTGTGTGGGAAGCGATGTGTAAGTGTGTATATATGTATGTACATATGAAATGTTAAATGTAAGATATAAATATATATATATATACTATATGTATATATATTTGTATTATGGCACCGTTGTTACAACAAACAACTAAAGAAAAAACTCCAAATGTAGTTTAAAATGAGGCTTCAAGGCCTTTTTACACATTTAAAAAAAAAAAAATAATGTGTGAAGAAAAACACAATTTAAAAATACTAGTATAATAGTATAAAATACTCAAGTCACAATTACGAGACAGCATGTCAAAATCACGAGATAAAATGTCAGAAATTTGACTTTATAAATATAAATTATGAAATAATTAGGGCTGTCAATCGATTAAGATATTTAATCGTGATTAATCTTCTTTTTTTTTTTCTCTGTACATTTATTTTATTAATTAATTTAAGGTTTAATTTTAATTAAGGTTTCTATCTTACTACCATGAATTATAATACTGTATTACTTATTACTTTTAATTCTAACTAACTAATTAAATTATTTGAAACATTATTTTTATGTTATTTTTCCTGTAACTTTACGTCTCGGGGTCGGAAGAAGGCCGGACCTGTCTCTGTGTGGGAAGCAATGTGTAAGTGTGTATATATGTATTTACATATTAAATGTTAAATGTAAGATATATATATATATATATATATATATATATATATATATTTGTGGTATTATGGTACTGGTGTTAAAACAAACAACTAAATCAAACCCTCAAAATTTAGTTTAAAATGGCGCTGAGGCCTTTTTAGACATTTGTAATTAATAACGTGTGAAGAGAAACACAATTTGAATCTAGGATAATAGTATAAAATACTCAAGTCACAGCATGAGATAAAATGTCAGCAATTTGAATTTATAAATCTTAATTATGAAATAATTAGGGCTGTCAATCGATTAAGATATTTAATCGTGATTAATCACAAATTAATTGCACATTTTTTTATCTGTTCTAAATGAACCTTAAAGGGAGATTAGTCCAGTATTTAATACTCTTATCAACATGGGAGTGGACAAATATGCTGCTTTATGCAAATGTATGTATATATTTATTATTGTAAATCAATTATCAACACTAATCAATGACAGATATTGATCCAGAAACCCTCACAGGTACTGCATTTAGCATAAAACAATATGCTCCAATCATAACATGGCAAACTGCAGCCCAACAGGCAACAACAGCTGTCAGTGTGTCAGTGTGGGTACCCACAGAACCCATTTACATTCACTGATCTGGAGGTCAGAGGTCAAGGGACCCCTTTGAACATGGACATGACAGTTTTTCCTCGCCAACATTTAGCGTCAGTTTGGAGCGTTATTTAACCTCCTTCATGACCAGCTAGTCTGACATGGTACCGATGGATTCATCAGGTTTTTTAGTTTACTATGATGCCAGTATCGGACTTTTCTTCTGCCTTACTTATGGACATTTTTCAGACTTCTTTCAGACTTTTTTTGGATATTTTTCCATATAACGGATTTAAAAAAAAGAAAATGTAGGACCTTTTTTTCAGACATTTTCAGACTTTTAAGTGGGCATGTCTGTAAAGGGGAGACTCGTGGGTACCCATAGAACCCATTTACATTCACTGATCTGGAGGTCAGAGGTCAAAGGACATGACAGTTTTTTCTCGCCAAAGTTTAACGTAACTTCGGAGCGTTATTTAACCTCCTTCACGACAAGCTTGCGTTAAAGAAATTAGTGGCATTAAAACGAATTTGCCTTAATGTGTTATTATCACGTTAACTTTGACAGGTCTAGATCATAATTTGAATTTTTTTTTACTTGCTATGAACATTTCTATTTTTATCCTGAGCAACTTTCCATCTATTTTTTCTTTTCCTGGCAGAAATGGGCTTCCGTACATACTCAGCTCTCACTAACAGTAGATATTGATCAGTCATAGTAGGAATTAAAACACAGGTGTTACTATAATCACATTAACGATGACTCAGCTCTGTCGTCCCAGTAAGTCATGATAGTGAGCCGACATGGACGACACCCGGACCCTGAAACTGAAGCAGCTGATGGGAATCAGCTGTCAGATGTTTTGTGGCAGCCGCCCATTCTCTTTTCCCAGGTGTGTGTTTTTTGGTTGAATAGCTGAGTGATTTGAGGGTTATTCAGTTCACCTGTTGGCTCTTAAAGGATAGTTGAGAGCAGCTTGGTGGTTCCCCTCTCGGCCAATCAGGGTGTGACGACGCCCCTTCTGTAGGGCTTAAGAGAGGAGGGAAACTGCACCTCCAGGGTCATTCTGATCTCTCCTTCACTAACTGCAACATCTATTATCAGCTGAGCCAGAAACTCTGCTCTGTTTTAGGCCCTTTTGAGATTCTGTGCTCTTTGTGTTTTGCTTATTGAGAGTGTTGACCGTCCTAGTGGAGGAAACACTAAATAAATACCCTTCATTAAGGTTACCTGCACTAGGACGATTAGGTGCTATTCGTGCAAGGATCTTGCTTTGCCTCACGATAGCGTAGCGCCAGCGGGCTTCATTTTATTTATTGTTTTCACTGAAACCCTTTATACCCGTTTCTTTTAGTCTATTTCATTTAGGGAAACTTTAAAGGAGGGTAAAAGGAAAAATAAAAAAACAATATTTCAGTTTCCTTAATTGTTTGTTATTTTAGAGGCATTTGTTCATTAATATTATTATTATTATTAAGGAGGCATTTTATTTAGTATTGTTATGTGGATGGGAACTGGTTCTCAGTCTTCTGCCTGATCAACTGAAGTCTGGGGAAGGGGGGGGATCAGTACCGCCACAATTTGATTATTCACACCTGCTTCTCCTCCTGTGACGCGTCAAAAGGCTTCAAACAGCCGTTTCTCTGAGTACAAATCCAACAAGGCATAAACAACAAAAAACAGAAACAAAACATGAACAAATTAATATATAATGTATAATAATCTATCATATAAAACATGTGATTTAAGAGATCATGTTTTTCCTACTTGTATGTTGTTGTTTTTTTGTCACTTTAAAACACAAATATAACAAAACGTCCGTCAGTGCAGTGAGGAGTTCAGTTTACACTATACAGGGTTATCTTATTATTAATACATTTTACAATAACTCACAGCATTGTCAATACTCCAGCAACTCCAGAAGACTACTTGTATGTTTAAAGAATAAAGATGTGTCTTTAAAATTAATAAAAAAAACATGAAGGTTTATCTAATATCTGTCTAACTTTGTTATCATTCAGACTTCTAGTCTATAAGACAGACAGGTAGGAGCGCCATCTAGTGGCCGGAGGAGAGACAGGCGTCTGAATCATTCAGTCACTGTGAATAAGAACCTTTATTGATATTAAATATTATAATTAACATCCCCAGATGTGTGACTACTCCCAGATGTGTGTGACTAGTCCCAGATGTGTGTGACTAGTCCCAGATGTGTGTTACTAGTCCCAGGTGTGTGTGACTAGTCCCAGATGTGTGTGACTAGTCCCAGATGTGTGTGAATAGTCCCAGATGTGTGTTACTAGTCCCATATGTGTGTGACTAGTCCCAGGTGTGTGTGACTAGTCCCATATGTGTGTGACTAGTCCCAGATGTGTGTTACCTGTGTAACAGGTCCTGTGAAAATTAGGTTCAACCAATCAGACAATATGAGCTCATTTGAACTAAATTAATGTCTTTTCTTACTTCAACACCTGAAACAATCGGACACACAAAACACAACATATATATATGTTTTTGTTGTTTATTTCTTTCTTCAAGTTACAAGGGAAGCACATTTATTCATTTTTTGCTTTTTTAAAAATCAGGGACGTCTGGACTTGTATCCTGGAGAGAGAGGGCGGCTTAAAAGACAAAAATAAAAACATTCAAACAAATTATAGGCATCAAATATATGTGTCTCATTAATAAAAAATACATAATACACTGATGAATCCAGATGATCCAGTGGTTTGTTTTGACTGTGACATCATGTAGTCCTAACAGACCGACACCAACGTATAATAATTAGAATTAGAGCCATGTTAACTTGGCTGGTTAATAATAGTTTTATGCCATGTCAACAACATGCTAGTTTTACCGACCTATGTTAATTCTCAAACGAAGGTGAACCCTCTCGTAAGTCACCGCGGAAGAGATCGTGATATAATTTATACAAAATTATAAAGGGATTATTAATTAAATTTTGGATTATAATCCATTTCTCAGCCCATTTTAATGGTGACAAAGTAAGATTCAGATTTTTGTTTCCATCCAGGAATAAACACATAATACAAACTGATCTGCGATGCGATGAATGCACGTTAGGAACACGTTATCGAGCTTCAAGCCTGCGCTGAAACACATACAATCATGTGTACCATCATGAAATCTAACAGCAAACTGTCGCTGCTCCCTGGTTAACGCCGCCTCGGTTCAGGCGCCGCCAAAGAGCACATGAAACGTCTTCGGCGGCGAACCAGGACTGAAGCTTTTAAACGGTCCTCTCAAGAAGAAGAAGAAGAAGAAGAAGAAATGTGCCTGAATTTAAGTTTGAATAACCTCTAGAGTTTGACACATTTATCTTCATCCCCAAATCCAGTCTGAGGAGGATCTCCTTTGGGGGGTAAATATATGAAACTAAGCTCGTAGATCCATTAGATTTTGGTCCCACCAGGCCGTCAACAGCATGAAACAGTAAATGCGACAGCGTCGAGCGGCTGAAACAAAGAGCACTTCTGTCTGTTAATCATCTCCGATGGACACGTTTGCATAAGAAGGGGGGGGGTGCAGGCGGAGGGTCATCCCACAGACAAAGATGTATTAACTCTCCTCATCTTTACAGGACAATTAGTCTTTAAACTAGTGAGTTATAGAAGTATTAAACAATACATTATGATAGGATTCACCACCCGCAACAAAAACTAACTATCCCTACGCAAGTCAAACACCTATTATAGTTCAACACAAGCAATAGGCAAAGTTAATAAGTTCAATAATTCAACAAAGGACCTGGATCATCATCATCATCTCCACTGAACCGGCCCGGATCACCGGCCCGGGTCACCGGCCCGGGTCACCGGCCTCGTCCTCGTCATCCCCCTGTTTCTACAGCTCCACAAAGCCCTACACAACTTTACTTCTGTGTCATGCCACAATATACAAAGATACTCAGAGAATGACAAAACACTTTCCTAAAACGGAGAGGAGGAGGAGGAGGAGGAAGAGGAGGAAGAGGAGGAAGAGGAAGGAGGAGGAGGAGAAAGAGGAAGAGGAGGAAGAAGAGGAAGAAGAGAAAGAGGAGGAAGAGGAAGGAGGAGGAGGAAGGGGAAGGGGAAGGAGGAGGAGGAGGAGGAGAAAGAGAAAGAGGAAGAGGAGGAAGAAGAGGAGGAGCAGGAGGAAGAGGAGGAAGAAGAGGAAAGAGGAGGAGGAGGGTGTTGAAGAAGAGGAGCATCAGGATTGTGAGCCTTCTCTTACGCCCGGGACACACAGGGAACGTCAGGAGCGCATGGCGTCTGCGTCTTTCTACATAGAGTTTGTCTTTTAATGGCCGTTTCATTTCATTATAAATGTAATTTATATTTATTTTAGACAGAGAAAGGTTCAGAAACGTGTGGTAATTTGTAAATAATAGTAATAATCTACCATTAAAACTCCGTACTATATTCATTCATGGAGCTCTCCAAGTCACTGCATGTTCTACATCACTGTCCGGCACATATTTCAGAATAAAAGCCTTATGTTAACAAATGAAGGAATTCTGTCCACAGAAAAAACTCTTGAGGGCTTTTATTTTGAAATGAAAGCAGGAAGTGTTGATTTAAAAATAAAAAAAAATACACTCCATAACATATTCTCCAGATAGACATATAAACTATAGTAATGTTGCTGATATGATGTTAATATGCAGTCAATAGATCACCTTCACTGTCTGTTGTTGCTGTGAACCGCGCGGCACACATCAAAAATAGGCGACACCTCGAATCTCTAGAAGAGACGCAGCTGAGAAGCGCGTCTCACGCGGTCAGTGTTGTTAACACGGACGCCGAAATAAAAACAACAGGTAACGCAGCCGCCACGCGCTGCTGACGTTCCCGGTGTGTCCCGGGCTTTATGATTCCTGCTCAGGGGTCAGAACAACACAGGTTTTCAATACGCCATGATTCTCCCTGGACTACATCCATGCATGCACACACACACGAACACACACGCACACACACACAAACACACACACACGCTGTGGCGTTGTCATGGTTGATGCATCGGTCGTCTGATGGTGTGTGTGTGTGACGTGTCAGCAGTCCTGTCAGAGAGGCCGTCTGCAGCCACGCCAGTCTGTACACGATGAACACACGACGACCACGACGCGGTGGCCTTCAGCTCCTCGAAGTGATGATTGTAATGGCAGCTCCTCGGGTGGGGGTATGGGGAGTTGAGACCGCTCAGAAATGGTGGATTGTCATCCTGCGGTCCTCCGTCGGCGAGGGGGACAGAAGCCCGAGACGCAGTAAAGTGTTTAATAAAGACAAGAACAAAAGTTGAGCGTGTCGTGTCCGTCCTCCGTCGTCCGTCGTCCGTCGTCCGTCGTCCTCCGTCGTCCTCCGTCGTCCTCCGTCGTCCTCCTCCGTCCTCCTCCGTCCTCCTCCTGCGTCGGCCTCACTGCTCAGTCTGGAGCGAAGGCCTCGACTGAAGTCACCAAAGACGGTGGAAATGAACGATGAACTCCTCTCTGGTCTAAACAGGCTCTCGGGTGATGAAGAGGAGGGCCGAAGGGCAGGTGGTCATGAATTCCTAAGTTTAATATTCTGCAATATCGTACTGCAAATCCTTGTGTAGCAATAAAAATCCTCGTGTTGCTGTAAAAAATTGTCTTGTTTAAATATGAATATAGCACTGAGTTTCTGCTCTTTAGGAAATGACAGTCTGCTGTGAGGCGAAGGGGGGGGAGTCACTACAACTCCATGTCCTGAGCCTCGTCCTCCGAAAAGTCTGACATGGAGCTCTCGGAAGAGGAGTCGCCCCCTCCCTCCTCCTGCTCCTTTAGAGCCTCCTCCGTGGCGTACTTCTGGATGTACTCTGAAAGAAGGAAACACAAGGAGAGGGGGGTGTCATGGGTGGGAAACTCTCTGGACGTGTTCATCAGCAGACTGAGCTGTCAGGGATTCATCTAATAAACTCAGATATTAAACTCTAAACTTGAGACACTCATCAACCGGTTGGTTTGATTTCATCGAGGTAGAGACTCAAACTGCAGGTCCACTCAGCCTTAAAGGTTCGCGCTCTACCCGATGAGCTACCAGTTTAAATCTGTGCATAAACTCATCTGTGGAAATGACAGAAATTCAAGTAAAAAATACACTAATATTGTTTTACACTTGGCTGAGGTGGAAGAGTCGGTGTTTAGGTGAAAAATAAAATGTGTACATGAAGCTGATGTGACTTAAAGGGACTGTTTGTAAGAATCCTAAATGTCTTGTTAACAGCTTCACCTGTGTCCGTTAAGTCAACTAAAGTCAGCGTCCTGTTGCTGGCGCTTGTGCTCGCTCTACATAGACATGAAGGAGCATCGCTCAACACAGTGAGGAGACACACGTCAGCTAAAAGCACAATATCACTCTATATTTCAGCTGCTTGGCAGTAATGTTAGCTGACCAGACCAAGGTCTCTCCATGAATCAATGCTGATCCTAGTGTTGGCTTTTCCCGCCTCGGCCTCCCGACCGCGGCCGGAGGGAACGGGGGAGACGCCGGAGTTTTGGTCGGAGACGATAACGTTTCTCTCTGCGGAGCCCCGTCACTTCACAAGACACGGGAAACCTCTGTTGGTCTGGAGGAGCTGCAGCAGTTATTTCTGCACAAACGTCCACTGTACATTCACTAGATATTCTCAGAGCTAAACTAACTCTTCTGCAGTGTGGAGTGAGCAGCATGCACGTGAGAGGTGGAGAGAGAGAGAGAGAGGAGTGCGGTGTGTGAGTGAAGGCAGGCAGAGGAGCAGAGGAGCAGAGGAGCAGAGACTCCGGTGTCTGTTTAACAGACGGGCTTCACTAGAGACAACCAAGAGGTTTTGGTGCTTCACTGTAGTTTGTGTTGGAGTCTGAGTCTGAACAGCGTAAACACAAGCGAGTGACCATGAGACACCGACCAGCAATGATTTATACCTGGAAGAAGTTACAAACAGTCCCTTTAACCTCTCATCATCCACCACTTCAGGTTTCCAGTGTCGGACAGTTCGGTGCTCTACCTTTGATCTTGTGTTTGTAGTCCTCCGGCCGGTGCAGGTACATGGCTGCTGCGTCCCCGTTCAGAGGATCGATGGGGTTGGGGTAGGCCAGCAGCTGAGGGAGGAACGACTCAAAGATGTTGGTGAGGTCTGGTGGATTAGAGGAGAAAAGATTAGTCAGTACAGAGAAGAACAAAGAAGCTACCAGCTGGATGAGAGCAGTTACAACATGATCCACTAGAGGTCTGTACTGGGATGAAATGTGTGTGACACAAGACAGAGAAGCAACTGCTGACATCTATAGTGAGGTCAGCCTTGCTGTATTTATATACATACATTATATATATATATACTAATAGTGAAAAGTAGAAACAGATTAACAGAGTTGAAGCATAAAAATGCGATTCGGGTCTCATTTACTTGTCAGCTGAGGATAACCTCTTCAGGTCTGTGAGCCTCAAACAACCTTCAGATACATAATAAAGTACAGGATTTAATAATTAATTAAAGGATAAACATCAATTAAACATGCTGTAAACTCACTACATGTAATATGATGATGTTAAGGTTTCTATAACTCCATAACAAAATCAAACAAGGTTCAAACAAGGCTGCCGACTGCATTCTTTCATTTGTTCATCTGTTCAGTCTGTTAGTCATCATAGCTGAGGATTATTATCTGTGCTAACAGCTCATTACACCGCCACACCGTCACGCCGCCCACGCAACATAGGATATAGGTGTGTTTTCACATACACAACAAATGTGTAGCTGAGAGGAACATGGCTGTCCCTCTTCAGCTGGGACACATCTCAGACTTCTCTCCTTAAAACACAGACGGTTTTACATTTTAAAAACAAATGCACCCTTTTCTCATGAAGTCCACTTTGTGAAACAGGGGGAAGGCTGTGGTTCAGAGAGTAGAGCAGGTCGTCCACCAATCAGAAAGTCGGTGGTTCGATTCCCGGCTGCCCCGGCCACATGTCGATGTGTCCTTGAGCAAGACACTTAACCCAAAACCCAAAACCAAACTGCTCCAGAAGGCATAGCCATCGATGTGTGAATGAGTATTTAGATTAGATCCTGATGGGCAAAGTTGGCACCTCAGCAGCCTCTCATATCAGTGTGTGAATGCTGACATGTAGTGTAAAGCGCTTTGAGTGGTCGGAAGACTAGAAAAGCATGACATGCAGGTCCATTTACTATTTAAACAGTGACGTACCGTTGAGATAACTATCAATGTAACTCACAACTTGATCTTTAAAAGGCCCAGAGACTCAAATGTAAACTTAAAATCTGGTCGAATTAGATAGAAGTGAAGAAAAGTGTGTCGTTCATTGTAGCACAGCAGGAACAACGTGAGAAACATCCAGGTGAGTGTGTCCACCTGGCTCTGTTCAGAGTCCTCTCCGCCTCGGGACCTTCTTATCTATCGGCGCTCAGAGCGCGACCTCGATACGAGCAGCAGTTATCACTGAAGTGTAAGCCGATTAAACCGAGATGCTCTGCCTGGAGAGGTATAAGCTGCTCGCTTTGTGTGTTGATTTTATTGGTTATTACTGTCAGTCAGTTTAACCGAGCGATCGGTGAAACCACATAAAGCCGTCACAATGCGAGCTGTGGCTGTGACCTACCGTAGAGAGCCGTCCATGTCTGGTTAATGACATCTAAACACACCGTTCCTGACCTGAAACAGACACAACGCTGTGAGTTAGAACCCGGCAGAGGCTGTCCAAGCAAAGCAAAGCAAAGTGACCTGAACAAGAAATCAGCTTTTCCTCTGTAATATCAATCATTTATTATATGCCAACGGCAGGAAATGCTTCAGGCAACATTTACAATTATAACATTATTGTTATTGCCATAAAAATAAATTCACTTTTGGCCACGTTAACTGGTCAAATAAGTATATAAAGTGATATTTTAAATACTGTATATGCACACTTACGCTTCATCGATGTTGGGATGAAAGATTTTATTCATGAATCCTGTGAACAAAAAAAAAGAAGCAGGTTTTAATAATTGTAGAGTAAGATTCATTACGGGGATTTCAAGGCTTCATCACAACACTTGCAGAAACATTTCCTACCTATTGATGGTGATTTGAAGGGGTATTTATCTGGCAGGTCCACTCTGACCTTCCAGACGCCTCCTTCGTACGATGCTGGAAACAAAAAGATGGATCAATGTTCTCGAGTGAAACAAACAATGTCACATAAAACAGTTTTATCCGGGATGTTAAAATGATTTTGGAATGACTGGATGCTGATTAAACGCAGGTGAGATGCTGGTCGATGAGAGGGATAATTTAATGTGTTAATCAGTAAACTTACATCCAGGCGGTCCGTGGAACTTGACCACAAACTCGTTGAGTCCACTGAGGATGGTGACCTCGTGCTTGCTCTCAATGCTGACGTCTGGTTAAGGAAAAGGCAGCGACCAGAAACACGAGACACGAAGACGAAGAGAATTCAAACACACCTTCACCAAAAATGAATTCAAAACGAGCTGCTGTGTCTACATTTCTCTCTCTCTGTGTGAACTCGTCTGGACGGAGGTCAAACATACGATCAATAACAGGAGCCACGGCAGCGAGATCAATAACGCAGCATCAGACAAACTCAACCAACAGGTTTCCTTAACAGCAAAACAACTTCTCACTCAGGACAACAACTGATCAGACAAGGCGATGGCGGTCAATCTGTGTAAAAGTTAAAGTCAGTTAAAGAGAAAAAAAAGTTGTAATATTATGAGAATAAAGACATTTATAAAGTTTATAAAGTAGTCATTTTACGTGTTATTTTCTTTTTTTCTCACGAAGTTATGACTTTATTCTCGTAATATTACGACTTTACGACTACAGATGATATTAATGATCACTTTTCAACTCAACTATTATTCCCTATAAACACACTTAGTTTAATAAGCATCAACGTGCTGCCGTCAGCCAGCCGAGCTGTAAAGGGAGACTGACGGGAACTTTCATGTGTTTAGCAGGTAACTACAGCTGGAGGAGATGGGAGGTGACTTGGGTGGGGAGGATGTGTCATAATCACAGCGTGTGGTGACAGAAGAGAGACACGAGACCGAGTCAGCCGTCTGACGGCGACGCAGAAAGGTCCAACGTGTTCAGTCAACGACTGTGTGAGTCTGACACGATGACAGATAGAGGAAAAAAACAACAAAAACCACACAAGGGAACTGTTCATCATCATCCTGCCATAAATCCTTCTGTCATCTCTTTCCAAACAATCTAACTAAGGGACCGCAACCATGCTAATTTAGCCAAACTGCTGGAGCACAATAAATAACGCTAGACAGCTCGTCAGGAGGAAAAACAACAAGTTTAAAAAGCTCAGTCAATCAGTAAAACAGGTTTGCAAACCACCAAGCAAGAAGACTGCGTAGCTCTAAATGTGATCTGAGGTAACGGGCTCTATAAATAAACCAAACGTAGATGTAGACTAATAATGTGCATCTCTCTCGTATGCCTTTCCCCGAGGATGTCCCATAGAAACCCAAACATCTGCTCACTCAGGAGTAACGTAACTACACGAGGGAGAAGCTTTATGTTGCAGAAAAGCTCACGGTCATTTATCAGCACTCTCTTCTGATGCAATGAGAGAAGAGTTGTTTATTTGTTATCTAATTTATAAATGTAGTTCCCGTGACATTGATTGTATCAGCTCTAATCCCATCTGTGCAATTACATTTATAAAACAGACAACATCTGCAGAAGTCTGTCTGTGAGGACAGTAAAATAATCTGAGAGCAGGAATGGCGGCTGTGGAAGCAACGCCAGAATCAGCTGTTCAATGGTGACATATTTGATTTAAAGCCACAACGTGAAACTATGTTCGGCATCTCCTGTTAAACGGCAGCGCTGCACTCAGGGTCGGAAAACTGCTCAGACGAGATCCACAACAGCAAGAACTGATGGATCCTAACATGTTTCTCCTTCGTGACTCCCTCCGTCTATTCTTAGGTTTCTCATCCATACTTTATGATGGCATCAATAAAACAAAACTATCATATAAATAGTAAAAACAATAAGCTCTCTTTGTCTGCATCTTTTTTTTTTTTTTAAAGTTATTTTTTTTTTGGGGGCATTTTCCATTTTTTTATTGACAGGAGAGTGGATAGAGTCTTGAAAGGGGGGAGAGAGAGAGTGGATGCGGAAAGGGCCACAGGCCGGATTCGAACCCGGGCCGCCGCGGTCAGAACCAAGCCTTGATACATGGACGCCCGCTCTACCAACTGAGCTAACCCAGGCGCGTCTGCATCTTTTTATAGACATGACCGTCCGTGATCATGCCTGTGGTAAAATGTACTACGTTATTATCACCACGCAGCGCTGCCTTTATATTCTAAAAGTACAGAAACCAATTTAAGAATACCAGTTTACCCGGGTATCATTAAATCTGTCGGCACTAGAGCATGTTAACATCATGCCTGGTAGCGGTTTGCAAACTCTTTTTACTGAGTGACTGAGCTTTTTAAAATTGTTGTTTTGCCTCCTGACGAGCTATCTGGCGTTACTTATTGTGCTCCAGCAGTTCCGCAAAATTAGCATCCTGGTAGAACCACAGATGTGTATTAACGCTCTGACCAACAGTCTCAAGAGAGGGTTAATAAACATTCATTATTATAATGAATTAATAATGGGCTCAATGGCTGATTATTATTGGTTGAATATTAAAGGAATAAAAGGTTAAATGATCAAACTGACTACAGGACTCAAGGAGTTGATTAAATCTTATCAATCCCTCCCAGATACATGTTTGGGTGGATCAAATTTTGTATTATTAACTTGATTGCGTCGGAGTCTAAAAAAGTTTTTATGTAAAACTTTCTAACAACTTAAAGAAAAATACTTGAAACTAGGGCTGTCAAAGTTAATGTGATAATAAGGTGTTAACTCTAATTCGTTTTAATGCCACTAATTTCTTTAACGCATTAACACAACTTGTGATTTTTAGGTTGAACCGGCACAGATTAAAGTTAGAGTGAAGATACTGTTATCATAGTAAACTATAAAACCTGATGAATCCATCGTTCATCATTGTTTTCTGTTGTTATTTGATTTACAATAATAAATATATACATACATTTGCATAAAGCAGCATATGTGTCCACTCCCATGTTGATAAGAGGATTAAATACTTGACTAATCTCCCTTTAAGGTTCATTTAGAACAGATAAAAATGTGTGATTAATCACAATTATCTATGGACAATCATGAGATTAATCGCAATTAAATATTTTAATCGATTGACAGCCCAACTTGAAACTTAAATACTGCACATTAAACTATTTTTTATTCACTAATAGCATCTGAGGATAAAGGTTTTTAAAAGTTGTAAACTTAATTTATTCAAATATAAAGAACTACAGCTATACTCACTATTTATGCAGTCTGTAGCAACTTGTGATTATTATCATTTTCAATTACCTTTCTGATTAATCAATTAATTGATTAATTAATTGACATTGTCTATAAAATGTCAGAAAATCGTGAAATATCCTCGTCACAAAGGTGACATCTTCAAATATTTTGTTTTCACTGACCCAGAGTCCAAAACAGGAAATCCTCACATTTCAGAAAGTGGAACCAGTTAATGTTTAAACATTTTGCTAAATTAGTTAAACGATTATCTAAATTGTTGCCGATGAGTTTTCTATTGATCGACTAATAAAATCAATCGACTAGCTGACTGTTTCAGGACTTGTTGTCTGTCTGTAGTCCTGTTGACAACATGTCCACCCAGCCCCGTCCCTGGTCCCAGGACGTGTTGTTCTCAGCCCCGTCCCTAGTCCCTGCCCTGGACTTGTTGTTCCCAGCCCCCATCCCTGGTCCCTGCCCTGGACGTGTTGTTCTCAGCCCCGTCCCTAGTCCCTGCCCTGGACGTGTTGTTCCCAGCCCCATCCCTAGTCCCTGCCCTGGACTTGTTGTTCCCAGCCCCCATCCCTGGTCCCTGCCCTGGACGTGTTGTTCTCAGCCCCGTCCCTAGTCCCTGCCCTGGACGTGTTGTTCCCAGCCCCGTCCCTAGTCCCTGCCCTGGACGTGTTGTTCCCAGCCCCGTCCCTAGTCCCTGCCCTGGACTTGTTGTTCCCAGCCCCCATCCCTGGTCCCTGAACATGGAGGTGTTGTCCCAGCCCCCATCCCCCAGCATGTGCCCTGTACAGCAGCTTGTTGTTGCTCGATCAGCTGTGTGTGAAGCCCCGCCCCCTCCCGTGTTCCGGATGGTAACAGGCTGACCAATCACAGAGCAGCATCTAAGCTGCAGGACAAAAACAAAACAATTCAGCTTCACGCTGTCAGAAATCCTTTCATGCAAACTTCAGCTGAAAACTGTGAATAACCACCAATAACACAAAAACAAAGTAAAACAGAACATCATGTGACATCGAATAGTGTTGAGGGAAAAAACTGTAATTAAAAGAAAAAAATTAAAAAAGATGATTTTTCATTTTTTGCCTCGTTAAAACTCGATTAAATTAAATTATGGCTTCACATTCTTTACTGTATAATTTGTGGTATACACGCCAAAGTGAGTTATTCACTATGCATACAATTCAGCTTTTGTTTATCTACAATCTGCAGGATAATTTTGTATTTGGGGAACAATATTAAAAAGCAAAAAAGGTGAAAATCCTGTTTCTGTGTTGTAATTAATTACCGTAGTGAGCTGTTGACTTAGTCAGAGATCGTCTCTGTGACGCTGCAGCGACCTTATTTGTTCTGTTAGCATGTTAGCATGGCGTTAGCATGCTAGCATGTTAGCATGCTACACAGCTAGCTTCCTTGACGCTAAATAAACACATAATAAACATTTCTTCCATAAGAAGCGTCTCCAGAATGTAAACTAGTCTCCTCTAACTCGTCACACCGTGTTGTCAGTCCGCTGCGACCAACATACTGTCTGCTAACAGGCTAACAAGCTAATGCTAACATGCTAATGCTAACAAGCTAACAGGGAGTTTACAGCGCTTCGTTGTGTAGCTAATGTGTTAGCATGCTAACAAGCTAATGCTAACAAGCTAATGCTAACATGCTAATGCTAACATGCTAATGCTAACATGCTAACAGGGAGTTGCGTTGTGTTGCGACAGATTCAGCTAGCTGTGTTAGCATTAGCATGCTAACGGTGGCTAACAGGCTGAGTTCACTAATAAACATGTAGCTTCTCCTCGTTAGCTGCTCTGCTAACTGAACGGCCAGCTAACCGCAGAATCTAACATAACACAGCATCTGTTAACATCACACAGCCAGCGGGCTCATCAATAGAACCTCTTGAACAGTGGATCTCTCAGGACTAGATGATGTCAACATGTTATAAAACAACAACCAGCAGTCTGAGGATCTCAGGCTGGCTGCTGTTGATGTTGAAGGATACAGTTTCACCACGTCGGTGTCCATCCGCCTCTTGCCCGGACTGGGAGACGACATGTTAGTATTCCTTTAGAGAACAAGAAGTGATCTAAAAATATACTGCAGCGATGAGACGAGACTCAACCTGAACCTCTCACAGGCCCTCAGACTGGATCAGCAGACTGGATCAGCAGACTGGATCAGCAGACTGGATCAGCAGCCTCCTCTCAACGTCCATAAACAGGATCCCAGCTGCAACATCGCCCACTTTCTGCTCTAGCAGCAGCTCTACCTAGCTGAGACTAGCTGAGTCTAGCTGGGTCCTGTCCTGAAGACTGTCTCTGCAGCTCTACCTAGTGGTGTCCTGAGTGCTGAGTCCTGCAGACTGTCTCTGTCTCTGTCTCTGCTGCTCAGTGACATCAACCAGCGACCAGAGCAGCCAGAGGAGGAGCTCAGGTATAGAAATACACCACACAGAACACAGATACACTCTTACTGTGGTTATATACAGACTCAGGTATAGAAATACACCACACAGAACACTAACACACTCTTACTGTGGTTATATACAGACTCAGGTATAGAAATACACCACACAGAACACTAACACACTCTTACTGTGGTTATATATAGAAATACACCACACAGAACACTAACACACTCTTACTGTGGTTATATATAGAAATACACTCCACAGAACACAGATACACTCTTACTGTGGTTATATACAGGCTCAGGTATAGAAATACACCACACAGAACACTAATACACTCTTACTGTGGTTATATACAGACTCAGGTATAGAAATACACCACACAGAACACAGATACACTCGTACTGTGGTTATATACAGACTCAGGTATAGAAATACACCACACAGAACACTAACACACTCTTACTGTGGTTATATATAGAAATACACTCCACAGAACACAGATACACTCTTACTGTGGTTATATACAGGCTCAGGTATAGAAATACACCACACAGAACACTAATACACTCTTACTGTGGTTATATACAGACTCAGGTATAGAAATACATCACACAGAAAACTAATACACTCTTACTGTGGTTATATACAGACTCAGGTATAGAAATACACCACACAGAACACTAATACACTCTTACTGTGGTTATATACAGACTCAGGTATAGAAATACATCACACAGAACACCAATACACTCTTACTGTGGTTATATACAGACTCAGGTATAGAAATACACCACACAGAACACAGATACACTCTTACTGTGGTTATATACAGACTCAGGTATAGAAATACATCAGACAGAGAATAACAGAGCTGCGATCATTCATTATAAAGATGAAAGTCCACATTTAAATATAAGATTTATTTCTGACTTTTTTTTGAGAGGCTGGTCAAATAGTGCTCAAAGATAAAGTGCGTGCCTTTCTATTATGCATGTATCTATGATTAAAATTAACTCCTAGGAAGGCTGAAAGAAGATTTAAAGGTCCCATATTTTAAAAAGTGAGATTTTTAAAGTCTTTCATATTATAAAGCAGGTTTAAGTGCTTTATATAAATACTGTTAAACTATCAAAACGCTCAATATACAGAGAAATACACACAGCCCGTATTCAGAAATTGTGCGATTGAAAAGGTCGTAATATTACGAAAATAAAGTTATAATACTTTATAATATTATGACTTTATTCTCTAAATCTCAGATTATTTTTTTTCCCCTCAATGTGGCCCTAATACTCCGTTGTACCGTCGTACCATAGACCTACAACAATGATAAATAAAAATGAAAATGTAAACAAAGAACAGTTATTCATTTCCATTTTATAAATCCACAGGGAGCCTCTGGAGAGGGGCTGAAGAGACTGCTGACCTCTGGTTTAGACCATTACTCAGTTTTAAACATAAACATTCTAAAGTGTCTCAGTTTATTTCCTGTTGCAGTGGATGTGAATGACTTTATTCTCGTAATGTTAGACTATAAACCGTGTTACCTTCATCACAATGATCACATGTTTTGCGGCTCCAGACAGATTTATTTATTTTTGCCTAAAATGTCTCTTTTGATAGTAAAGGTTGCTGAGCTCTGATCCAGTGCTTTTACACGAGACCCCTCGCTTGTCATACGATGACAAGTGCAGAATCAAAATCCTTTGTTTTGCTGATGTTGTTAGGTGTGTTTCTCCAGCCATGTGGAACCAGGAAGAGAGCCATGTGACTAAAACAAAATGTCTGACCACACATGTAACCAACGTAAACACAGAACACCACTCTGGCTTGATATTATGAAGCAGTAAGCTGTCTGTCGTTACGTTCACCAACTGCTCTTCTTCTGAGTCACCAGAGCGGTCTCTTCTCATGCTGTTGTGATTTACATCTGAGTGTGTAAATCTCTGCAGTGTTTGTGCATTCAGGACAGACATGGTGGATTTCACCACGTTGCATACTAAACTATGACACAGAGTTACACTTTAGTTGAAGTCTGAGCCATCATTTTAATGCCAGAAGATGTCTTTTGACCTTTTAATGTTTCAGGTTAATACAAAACAATACTTTGTTCAGCCTGTTTTACATGGCAGATTTAAAGGTCCCATATTGTAAAAAGTGAGATTTTCATGTCTTTTATATTATAAAGCAGGTTTAAGTGCTTTATATAAATACTGTTAAACTATCAAAACGTTCAATATACGGAGAAACACACACAGCTCGTATTCAGAAATTGTGCGTTTGAAACAAGCCGTCAGGATTTCTGTCCATTTGTGATGTCACAAATATACAACATTTAGACCATTACACGGTTTTAAACGTAAACATTCTAAATGTGTCCCAGTTTATTT